>NC_138548.1:206679470-206725196 GCF_964273705.1 Natrix helvetica | reverse complement strand
CATCTCCTTCAAAGCGGGACTGTGGGTGCTGTACAGTATAGCATCAAAATACAAAACAGTATTTGAGAATTTAAATGTTTAAATTTAAAATTAAAGATGTAATCAATTATAAAATTATAAAACATTTTGAAGAGGCAAGAAAATATTCAAGGAGCCAATGTTATTTTTATTTTTAAAAAAACCATTTTTAAAAACTACCCTGTAATTCCTGAATTTGGGGGGAAGGGGGCATGACTGGTTTGAAGAGACAATTTAACCCCTGTTAAAAATTGGGTGATGAAAGCCCAGGGAGGCGTCATGCAGTCCCAATCAATCCCACAACTACATAGTCCTTTGGGAAGGCTACAAAGCCACGTTTTGCCCTCTTTTCAAAAGGCCAGGAGAGTGTGGGCCCACCTCATCTGCAGGGAAAGGATACTCCATAATGCAGGGGAAGAAAAGGTTCTCTTCCTAGGCCCCCACCAGTCAGAATTATTTGACTGATGGGATCTGCAACAGTGGTGGGTTGCTAATTTTTTTACTACCAGTTCAAGCGCACACTACCAGTTTACTACCAGTTCGGACACGTCCAGGTGGGTGGGCGGAGCCTGCTGCTACCGCTACTACCGGTTTCCCTGATCTGGGCCGAACCAGGAGCAACCCACCTCTGTTCTTCAACACACCTTCCCTGCCTGACCAGCTGGGACGGACTGATGAAATGGGACAAAGCCGGTTCTGTAAGTAGCTTGGCCCATTGCCACACAGGGCTTTAGCCCCATGCCATGTAGGACTTTCCTTAGATTAGATATTCCTCTGAAGCATTCCTCAAAGGTCCTCTTATCTCTTCCCACCACAAAGAATTGCTTGGCCACTGGATATATGGGGGACAAGAACGTCATTCCTGCCTCATCAGACTCTTTTGAGCGTTTTTGTTTTGTTTGATTTGATTGAAAGAATGTTGCATCAAATTGGTCTTTATTTTGCTGTGATTTCCTAATACGGTGGTTTTTTAAAAAAATGAAGTTCAAATTGGACCTGTTTGCAAAATATGCTTGCCCTTAGTATTAACTAATTAGAAGTGAAATAATAATACTCTACTGAAATAGTAGTCAGCTGAAAGCTCCTTAGTACTTCTCATAAAAATATTGATTTTTGGCCCCCACAATTGAAAAGAAAGAAAAAGTGCTATATGGGCAGTTAAGCACTTAACTGCCCATAGTTATTCGTCATTCGTTGTCATTCATCATCATTTCTTGGTTCTTAAGTTATTAGGAGCTATACTAAATTCACATAGATTCATATAAAAACTGAGAGGGCACACCTCAAACCCTGAGATCACCGATAAACAACTTCATGCTCCCCAACCTTTTGAGAAGCAACAACTCCCACAATTCCCGGGATAATCCAGCTTAATGGTTATAGAATAGAATAGAATTGAATAGAATTGAATTGAATTGAATGAATTCTTTATTGGCCAAGTGTGATTGGACACCCAAGGGGATGCAAAGTCCAAAATATGTATAAAGGTCCAAATTGCCTGTCCAACAATTTCTTCAGGGAAATGGTGAAGGAAATGGTGATGGGAAGGGAGAAATGAAAGTATACTGGAACCAATGAATCTGCAACCAGGTGCTTCAATGATGGGATGTTTTATAAAAAAAAATTCTCAAAGACTAAAAATGCATTTCCTTTTTCCAGTCCATGCTTTTAAAAAAAATAAAAATACTCTCATATAGTTTTCTTTCTTCTTTGAGCATGCTGTTTTTTATCTTCAAAATTTTAGTACCATGGTGTTACCTCTTTTTTAATTACTACTCTAGTACAATTCACAGTTACAAACAATGCTCAAAATCTCAGCAAACCATGTTTGTTGGGATTTATGTCAAAATGAGAAACTAGAGAATCTTGATCTGATGATCCAACTTGCATTTGTGATACTCCTAAACATCCATTCCTAATATAATGCCTTCTACATGAACCTAAGCTATTGCTCACATCATCATCACAAGACATCACAACTAGACAGCATGGGAAAACTGTTCCTAAACAAGAGTGCAAACTCAAGATCACTTAATCACTAAGTTTTAGTTTTCAGCCTTTCTCAATTGACATGTTAGAATTGCAATTCCCAGAACACCATTATACACCCTTCGAGATAGGCCAGGTCAAGGAAAGATATTGAAGGGTTCCAGGAAAGCTGCTTTATTGCTGTAGGGACTATTAACAAAACCCTTTAAGGGGGATGGGTGGTTTAGAAATAAATGATAGATATGTAGGTAGGTAGGTAGGTAGGTAGGTAGGTAGGTAGGTAGGTAGGTAATAAAATATGAAAATGTGTCTTAAATCTTCGCTGCTCATTTTTAAATGCAGCAAAGTCAATTCAAAGCTGTTCTTTTTTGCACACTTTCTATTTTCTTGGGCTCAGTAATAATTTTACTTCTCCCATCTCCTTCTCAAGGTCAGAACTAAGTTTTTAATCTTTAAGACAGAGATAGAGAATCTGTGATCTCCAGATATCTATGAACTACAACATCCACTATTCTTAAACTTTTGGATCAATTTTGGTTTATGGATCATGAATATTTGGATGGCAATGGATATTTTTTTTCAAAAAAAAGAAAAGAAAAAAGAAAAAGAAAGAAAGAAAGAAAGAAAGAAAGAAAGAAAGAAAGAAAGAAAGAAAGACCTCTCAATTTACTCTCGCTCTAGTTAAAGTTATGCTGGTACACCACAAGACAATTATTTTCTCCAAAATTGAAAGTCGGGCAACTCTAAGTTTATTTTACCATCATGTAAATGTAAAAAGTGATGTGGTGAACCACTTTGAGGTTTGCTGCCAAAGAAAAGGAAGTAAAGTGGCGGAGTGAGAGGTAATTCAGAGTAACACAGCAAAATCTTTGACAACATATATACTCATTAACTTCATATTTATATAGATGTTTTGCCACACTTACTTTAAGCTACACTAGTTACTTTTATTTATCCATTCATTCAATTTGCATAACTAACTGTCTCACATTTGTGACTCTGGGCAGTTCATAAAATTAAACACAACCAAATAACACAACTAATAAACAAAATATCAGGTACCCCCTTTATAACTATAACCCTCTAAAAACCCAATGAAGAAAAGAAAATTAAAATTGAGAAACATAAAAAGTAGGCATCCAAATCATGGATCCATCGAAAATAGTTGTCTGATAGGTCCTAAACGATAACTGGATTCCTAAATAAGTTGACAAAACTATATCTTTAGACTATGCATTAGAGCCTTTGGAAAGGCAAGCAGGATTGGTGCCAATCTAACCTCCAATGGGATAATGTTTCAAAGGGTGGCTCTCCTTCTGGATCCTGTCACATAACACTCCCGGACCTTCCCTTTTCTTCCAGACATTTTATTTCTTTTATTTGGTAACATGCATTTTTTTGTGCCTTCAGATTTGTCTTGATTTTTGGCAACTGTCTTGGTAAATATGCTTTGGTAAGGCCACACCTGGAATACTGCATTCAGTTTTGGTCACCATGATATAAAAAAGATGTTGAGACACTAGAAAGAGTGCAGAGAAGAGCAACAAAGATGATTAGGGGACTGGAGACTAAAACATATAAAGAACGGTTGCAGGAACTGGGTATGTCTAGTTTAATAGAAAGAAGGACTAAGGGAGACATGATAGCAGTGTTCCAATATCTCAGGGGTTGCCACAAAAAGTGGGAGTCAAACATCTGAAGGTAGAACAAGAAACAATGGGTGGAAACTAATCAAGGAGAGAAGCATGTTAGAAATAAGGAGAAATTTCCTGACAGTTAGAACAATTAATCAGTGAAACAACTTGCCTCCAGAAATTGTGAATGCTCCAACACTAGAAGTTTTAAAGAAGATGCTGGGTAACCATTTGTCTGAAGTGGTGTAGGGTTTCCTGCCTAAGCAGGGGGTTGGACTAGAAGACCTCCAAGGTCCCTTCCAACTCTGTTATTCTATTCTATTCTATTCTATTCTATTCTACCTTACATATCTATAGATTTCTTGGCACAACTTTCAGAAGTGGTTTGCCTCCTTCCAAGGCCAAGAGAAAGTGACTGGTCCTAGGTCACCCTGCTGGTTTTGTGCCTAAGGTGGGACTAGAACTCACAGTGTCTTGGTTTCTAGGCTGGTACCTTAATCAAAACAAATTGGCACTTCATAAAATTGAACTTACTCAGTAATTGCATTTTTGAGAATACATTGTAGTGGGATGGTCTTTCTTTTAGCTAGCCTCTGTCTGAGCATGTTCCATTTTTTTTATGCCTGCTTGTCTAATGGCTTCTCCTCACTTGCACCCAATCACAGCACGGAGATGACTTGGCAATATGTCCCAAAGGTGCTTTTTCAAGAGGCAAATGGACTTTTTTTTAAAAAAAAAAGTTGAAGATATTTTGCTTCTTATCCAAGAGATTCAGCTCACAGCTGAAGAAGCTTCGTGGATGAGAAGAGAAACATCTTCAAAGAAAAACCAGAAAGCCCAATTGCCTCTTGAAGGGGAAAAAAAGCACATTTGGGACAACCATGACCTGGATGACTGAGAATCTCAACAGACTTGGCAATATCCTTTTTTTTTGCTGGCTTATCATGGCCTTGCCATCATCTAGTCCGCAGCCCGTGACATGGGCTCAAGGCCTCCCATATTAAAGCAGTGGTTTTTCCCTTACTCAACAGAATCTAAGAGCAGTCTCAGCAGCCTGGGTAATATCTGATGGGTTTTGTCACTCTCTGTAGCAGAAGGAAATTGGCCAACTTCAGTGTCTCGGGGCAAAAACAAGGCAGGGCAGAATAATGAACAGCAAATAGCCCTTTTCATGCCGATACATTTTATTCCCTTGCAAGGATAACAATAGATAGATTAAAAAGTACTTTTAATTCAACAGTAGGTTCTAGAGCAAATGGACCTACTTCAAGCATTCTCTCCGCCATACAAAACTAAAGTATACAAATATCTTATGTGCTTAGTATACATTACTAATTATTATACATATTTAGCCCCTTATAAATGCTGACATTTACATATATTACATCATCTTTCTGTGTACACATCCTCATTCTGCTCCAACTTCCCTTCCTCAAATCCAACCATTGGTAAAATCTATTCCAAAACTCATAGTATTCTGTCTCTCCTTTATTTTTTAGTCCCAGTGTCAGCCTATCACATTCTACACAGTCTAATATTTTCTTTATTATTTCCCTTTCTAGACTTATGTTCCACTTTTCTATTCTTCGGCATAAACCATTCTCGCTGCTGTTATATGTAATATTAAATATGTTAACCCTTTACTTTAGTCTTCTATTACAATTCCTAATAAGAATAGTTCTGGTTTAAATTCCAATCTCTTTCCAATCATTTCTTCCAGCCACAGCAGAATCCTTCGCCAGTAGTCTTTTGCCTTTCTACATGTCCACGACAAGTGGTAGTAGGTGCCCGGTAGTTGGTCACATTTCCAGCATTTAGGTGATAAATTTTTATACATTTTGGCTAGCCTAGCTGGTGGTAGATGCCACCTGTCAAACATTTTATATAGGTTCTCCTTGTACAACGTGGCCAGAGTTAATTTCCTATTTCTTTCCCACAATTTCCCCTACTTTTCCAATTCAATATTGTACCCAAAATTCTTTGCCCATGCCACCATTGTCTCCTTCACTTGTTCTTCCTCCATTTTGTATTCTAGTAAATATTTGTACATTGCTTTAATCAATTTCTCCTCTGTCCCCAATAAGAGTTTGTCTAGTGTCATTAAACCTCTATTGATACCCCACGTAGCACTGAATATTTCTGACCTAAATGTTCCTCGTGAAAACCTTGCTAAATTTTGCTCTGATTTTTCCAAAGCCCTCTTCATTTTAACTATTTGGTTTAGGAGTCAGTTGGGCTTATTTTGTTGTTGCTTTTACTGAATAATTAGGAGATGAATTATTGTGGTTTACCCAGAAATCTACCACTAGATTGAGCTAAAACAACTATTTTTTGCACAAGAAGAAATTACAGTATAGGAGAAACCAGGTTTTCATGTATAGGTCTGTCCTGGATCAGAACCGTAATATTGGGAGATGAATTCCATCCATTAAACACTAGACAATGTGCATGCTTTCATAATAACTTTTCCCCAATCTAGTACACTCCAGATGTATGAGACTACAGTTCCTAACAGAGATTGGGAAAAACTGATCCTTATTATGTGTATATTTCTAAGAAGACAGTTGGTATCATCAGTTCAAACATGATGATTGAAGAGAATTTGTTTTTTACATCCATTCAATAGAAGTTAGCATCATTATGGGTGAAACTCCTGGGAAATAATCCCCTTTCTCAACCATTAAAAAAGCAGCAATGTACAAGATATGGAGGGGGGGCACGACTCCGCCCGGGGGCAGGGAGGAGGGAGCAATATCGAAAAGGCTCAGGTCACAAAAATAAAAATATCTGAAATATTATTGTAATTGTTGATATACTAGAAAGTGACAAAGAAAGAGATGATTGAACATGTTGACATAAAGTAAGAATTCTGTTTATGCTATCCTTTACATGTTATTTTTAAAATTGTAAAAGTGTGAGATTTGGGGGGATTTCTATTGCCAACATGGGAGCTACTAAAATTTTCTATGTCCCCTGTTACCTTTTCCCTATAAATGTTTTTAAAACCAATAAAACTTTTTACAATTAAAAAAGGTGAATTCAAGAACCATGTTTAGATTTTAAAAAATTCCCATAATAAAAAGTTGATGATAACATGTTTCTGTTTATCTGCATATACCATTTAGATGACCAATTAGTTGGAAAGTGACATTTTTAATATGCTGTGTCAAATAAACAGAATGGACTGGGTTTGTAGACTGACTCTTGTTTAAGTATACCTACCTTCAACTCTTTGAAAAAGCTACTGGCAATTCTCTGTAATTTGAACAGTGAAGAACAAACCTGAAATCTAGTATACTTCAGTGGACTACAACTCCCACCATCCCTCATGTTAGCTATTCATTTATTTACTCATTTGTTCATTCAGTTTTCATGGTATTGGCTTGGGCTCCCAGACATTGTAATCCAGCAACATTTGCATAGCAAGAGCAAGCTACGTGATGCCCTCCAGATGTTTGAACTTCAACTTCCACAAACTCCAGCTAGCATGGCCAATGGCAAAAGAATGTGGGATTTTAATCCAAAACATCTGGAAGACACCAGGTTGCCTGTTTTACAGGGTGGCAAAATAGAGATCAGGAGTTGGAGTCACTGAATTAAGCATTAGTATTTGAGGCCCAGGTAAGGTGAGGAACACTCTTATTTCTGGGTTAAAGGGAATTGAATTTGATGCTGGTCTTTTGAAACATCTAGTGCAGGGACTGTGACCAATTCATTGCCATGTATACTGTCTAACATGAATTCAAGCAAGAATCCTGAAAGCCAATTGGCGTTTTGGCATTGAGAGATATTAAGTGAGAAATTGACAAGAAACCTCCAAAGGTGTACTTTAGAAGTATAAATTCAGAACTGTCTGCAGAAGACTTTCAACATTTTTAGGAACTGAAGATAGAGATGATGAAATATATGGACAGCATACATATATTTAATTTAATTGAAATGGAATGACATTGAAATTTTGTATTGAGCTTGCCCAGTTTTCAGAATATGGCCTCCAACTTTCACCTCTAAGCCAATGGCAGCACTTGTCCTACCACAAAGAGCTATAAATTCTGGCCATATGGGGTTCTCATTACTAGTCATATTTTCTGTATAAGACTGTCCCTAAAATTAGCAATTGTTGGGGTATCTCAGCTATTTGTTCCTAAGCTCTCACTGCTGAAACCTCTTCAGGACCAATTTCCCGTAAGTTGGTTGAGAAACTGCAGACAGATCCATTCCAGTTCATATGCTGGACAGCTGCCAGCTGATTGATTGCTGCAATGTTGGGGGACAAATGGAATTAAGAATAATCAGAAAATTAGGTGGCAAAGAGAGAGAGAGGGAGGGGGAGGGAGGGGGAGTGAGTGAGGGAGAGAGAAGAGAGAGAGAGAGAGAGAGAGAGAGAGAGAGAGAGAGAGAGAGAGAGAGAGAGAGAGAGAGGGGAGAAGGCACCAAGGAGCATTACTGGGAGATGTTCCTATCCTTGTGGTACATTCACTCATCTTACTAGAAGTTCTTTCCCTTTTTTCCTTTGTTTGTATTCTTTGAAAAAACCTGCAGGAATCTGGGAAAGGAAGGAAGGAAAGAAGGAAGGAAGGAAGGAAGGAAGGAAGGAAGGAAGGAAGGAAGGAGGTTATGTTATATTATGACTGACATAGCTTATCTTAGTTTATTGCTGTTCAATTCATGTACAAGTTCTGAGGTTTTGAGATTTCACACTTTTAAGTCTCATTGATTAACATGTCTTTAAAAATCCAATTGGCATAAGTGATCCCAAGCAGGGCAGGAGCTAATAAAAATAAACTTCATCCAATTTTTAGGGGAGTGAAATGGAAGTGCTCAGTCTTCCAAGGAAATTAAGCTGTAAGTGCCAGAACAGAAGAGAGTCAGTTTGGTCCAGAGCTTAAAGTATTGAACTAGGAGTGAGGGACCTAAGTTTTACTCCTGTCTTAGATGGAGAAGCCAACCGAGAGTTGGCAAGTCACTCTCTCTCAACTGTAAGGAGATGGCGATGGGAAACCACTTCTGAAAATGCTACCTAGAAAACTGCCTAGATTTGATCATGTAATTGCCAGGAGTCAGGCTGGACTTGAAGATAATAAATGAATAACATTAAAATAGGAAGGCTGTATGCAGAAAAGCAAATAATTATGTTCTCCTTTCCTTCCTCTCTCCCCAAGGCAAAATTTTGACCATGCCTTCTTTAAGATGTACAGTCATTGTTTCTTTATGCTAGAAAATGTCCAGCAGACCATGCAAAGAATTTCTCAAAACCTCTAACTTGCCAACGTTTTAACAGATTACAAAATTCAGGGGAGAATTTTCATTTTCATGACGGCAACAAGAGAACAGAACCTCTCCTATTTACAAGTACAATGAAAACAAAACAGGGTATTCTTAGGAAAAAAAGGACTCTTTTTAAACCTTTTACTGGAGATGAACAAGGCTGAGTTCATACACAAATGTGTGCCATGAGATGATCCTTCCAATGACACAAAAGTTTGTGAATGCAGGAAATCTCAATCTATGCCCGTCATTCCTATGAGCAAGGCATTTCCGCTTAAAGGCAGCTTCTCCCTCCAAAACAGAGCAAAGGAGAGGGAGGGGGAGATTTGCCTTGGCTGACCTTGTCTAAGACACTAGCCAGGAATATTGTTTGCATAGAAGTCACAAACATTTCAAGATGAACTTACTTTTGTCATTTCAGGGTGGAAACCAAAACACAGCCTGCTTTTGAAATTCACACTTATCCAAATTTCCTAAAGCAGTCCTTGAAGACTTTTCAGAGAATTTTGTTTAATACACACGTAAAATGGCATGCATTGAAAAATGCTGGGGAAAAAATTGTAGGTATTTCACCCCATAAAATGCAGAAGGGCACTGCATTTTTTTAAAAAAAGAAACACTTGCAAGGACTGCAGGTGGAACAATCTTGTTATGAAAATGCAAATAAGGGATGAATTTTGTTTGAATTTTATTTTATTTTTTTTCATCTCAAATGAATGATGAAGCAGGGCCAACAGCACATACAATAGATGGATTTTCTCCACCGTTCTCTATGAAGTAGGCAGGACATATTTTTAAATATCTGGCATTCTCGATCACTGGGAAGCCTTACAAAAGGCTTTATTTCATGAAACCTATGCACCTAACAATCAATGCCAACCTGTCTGTAGAGAGGAAAATTGAGAGTGGAGATTTATAGCCTTGAGGGACAAAGGTAAGGAAGAAGCTGAAGATCATACAGAAGAATTAACAGACAATCAATGAAAGCATATATATTACGTACCTCCAGTAGTACATAAGTGCACTTTTTAAAAGTGGTGCACAAGAATTGTGCAGATAGCTATTAAGGGGAAAAAATATTAGCTAAGATGGTGACCCAGAGGATGAGTTGCCCACAGCACAGATTCATACACAAACGTATGTGTGACCCATCAACTATCTTGGGTTCCTCTTGGCAAAGCTAGCTTTGAATAATTGTATCCAAATAAGGGGGATCTAAAAAGTGGTTTCTGGAGCATCACCCCAGAAATGTCCCTTTAGGAAGAATATGAAGTTGGGGGGGGGGAATACAGTATGCGTGGCCTTGCACCAGCTCTTGGGAGGCAAAAAGAGGGCATTGCTTGCAATTCTGAAACAAGCCAAAGAAGGCTGCCTCAGCCAAAGCTTTGTGTATTATTTTAAAGCGCCCTCATTGTAGGGAACAAATCCCTTTATTTAAACATAATGAGGGACATTTGCCATCCACAGACAAGTGGGGCTCCTGATTTTAATGGTCATCACACTAGAAGCACAGCAAATTCTTCCCACCCACGGAATACACCGTCCTCCAAACAAATCTGGTAGAATCTCAACATGTCTTTCTAATTTGTCCCACCACCACTTTTATCGCCTTCGCTTCTGCTTTCTAGGCCAAGAAAGGTGAGATAATGTTTTCCGGGGGGAGGGGGGGGCTTTCTCCTACATCTTTGAGAAGGTAGCCGAGTTTGGAGCAGACTAAGGAAGAAAATCAACCTGACTGAAATCTATGAGTTTGTTTTTCCCCTTTCTCCTCAACCTTGTTAGGTTCACCAAAACAAGGAATGGTCAACAAATCCTGCACTGATGAAACCATCACAGTTAAAATAGGGCATGTTATATGACAGGGGTCGGCAACCTTAAACACTCAAAGAGCCATTTGTACCTATTTTTAACAGAAAATAAAATACCAGGAGCTGAAAAACCCTGCCAGTGCCTGACTATTTCTTGAGCGGCCACAAAACTAGCATATGTAGTTGAATTAAGTGTTCTGTTTTCTTCTGAAACTTTTCTTTTCTTGGATTTATCCGTGGTTGGTCTACTGGGAGTCGCAAAGCTTGATAAATCACATGCCGGCAAGTGTCGCACATTGGCAGTTGTGATGCATATTTTGAGTGACAGGGAGCCGCAGCAGATGAATGAAAGAGCCACATGTGGCTCCAGAGCCGCAGGTTGCTGACCCCTGCTTTATGACATAAAATTTGAAATATAAAACACAAGATTAAATTGTGTACAAATTAAACGGGTCTTGCCCAGAATCTAGCAACAATAATTGCATTCTGCCATACTGCTATCAGAGTCCTCAAAGGCACATTGATCAGGATACAAAGGGGAGGTATACATATGTGTTGTTGTCTGTATGTCACCACAACAACAAAGAACAGAGGTCACCAAAGAGCCCCATTTGTTTAGTGTCTGTGGGTCTTCTTGTACCCGTGCGTAGTCTATTCAATGATCTCCATACTTCCCAGCTTTCATCAGACCAGGTGCCAGCTCCTCTGTTGGTTCCACCCAATGTTGGCTCTTTGTAGCTTTCCATAGCATTCCTGTTTCCTGTTTCAGAGGCTTCCGAAACAGAATCAGGTGAAAGCTAAGAACGAAGACCATTGTCAAAACACGTATGAACAAACCGAGCGGGACTAGGAAGGCATTTCAGGCACAGTGCATCGTTGGCAGTTGATCCCAACACCCCTCCAATGCGGAAAAAATTGGAAGTCTTTTCAGGATCACCATTTGCATTTTATCTGAAGCCGTCAGCATTGCTTTCTCTCGCCCATAACTCCCACAGCAGGAGAGGGGCTCAGAAACCACTTTTAAGTCCACGTGTTAACATGTCGACATGGAAGATCCATGACCGGTTCTCCAGATGTCTTTTTCTTGACTTCAAAGCAGCTATGAGGCACTGTTAATTTGATCAGAGAAACAAGGGAGGGTTGGGGGGGGGGGAGAAGGAAGATGGTTAACCCCTTTCCTACCCTGCTGTTTTCCTCATAGGAAGCACCAAGGGCAGATAGAAATTGGGTGGAGATCCTGGGTTGGATATAACAGAAAAGGGTTAACACCATCCACTTCCAGCAGCCTTTCCCTGATCTGAATTAGTAATTCTATGGATGTTCTGAAGTCAAGCATAACATTCTGGGAGATCTGGTCAGAGTTATCATGCATAGCTGGACCCCAAGGGCCAAAATAGAATAAATCAAATTATTCTCCCCCCCACCCCAAGTCCTATATTATAATCAGAAGGATCCATCCTAGCTTTCAGTCTTGAAAGAGTGGAGGGGTGGGGAAGTTAACTTTTTCTTTCTTGTAGTGGCCTTTAGGAAAATCTCTTATTTAACTTTAGAAGGAACCAAAGGATGGCATGTTAGCAGTTCATCAGGTTGTTTACATCTTTTACATGCAGTGGAATAGTTTCCAGTTTCCTGGAATATATCTTAGTTCAATATTGGGGATGGCATGGGGCGAGAAACAGAAAAAAGAATCAGCTATCAAAATGAAAAACAAAAACCCTCAAAAATATCAGAGCTGATTTTCTGGCAATCATAGGGAGTAACAATTCAAATTTGCTAAGGGTAGGGAAAAAAGGAGGAAGGAAGGAAGGAGAAAGAAAGAAAATAAGAAAGAGAGAGCAAGGGAGGGAGGGAAGGAAAGAGAAAAAGAAAGAAAGAAAGAGAGAGAGAGAAAGAAAGAAAAAAGAGAGAGAAAAAAAGAAAAAGAGAGAGAGAGAGAGAGAAAGAAAAGAAAGAAAGAAAGGAAGGAAGGAAGGAAGGAAGGAAGGAAGGAAGGAAGGAAGGAAGGAAGGAAGGAAGGAAGGAAGGAAGGAAGGAAGGAAGGGCTGGGGTGTTTCCAGCAACACAGGTCTAACTTGACCACTGTTTAAAATCTATTAGAGCAGTTTATCGTTTTTTTCAGCCTTCATATGTTTTGGTCTCCCAGTGCATCAGCTTCCGACAACATACTAAAACCATACAGTTCAATGGTGGGTTTTCCATTTTTTTTACTACCGGTTCACTCGTGAGCTCACATGCGCTCAAGCATGCGCACAATGCTTATGCACGTGCACGTCCAGGCGGGTGGGCAGAGCCTCCCACCACCATTACTACCAGTTCACCCAATCCAGGCCGAACTGGGAGCAACCCACCTCTGATACAGTTGTACTGCAAAATACCTGATGGGTCCCATGTTGCTTCTTTCTCATTCAATGAAGTTGCATTTTAATCTTTGATCTGATGCATCCAAAATCATTAAGAGGTTGACCCTCTAAGAAGAAAGGATGAATCGCGGGCTTTGTTTCATTGTCTAAATGTTTCAACTAATGATCTCATTAACGGTCCTTTGATAGCTTTATATAATGCATTAGAGTGTCATGTAATCCAGACAGGGCACGGGGAATAGGATTGGATTGTGGGTACTTTGCACTTGTTAAAAGAGAATTTAAATGTTAAAAGTAGGGTAGAGTTACATATACTGTACATGCCTAAGTGATCAAATCATTATATATCTAACATCTGGTCTGTGATCTCTGAGAAGCACACCCATTTCAGCTGCTTTCATTTAAATCAAAAAGGAAGTGGAGTTCAAAAAGATCCCCTCTCTCATTTGGAAAGTTTTTTTTTTAATGTGTTTAATTTCCTTGGGGAAAAAGGATAACTGGCCCCCAATGAGACCGAGTGGCAAGATAGAAGGTGAGGTATTAAATATGTTGATGGACTGGTAATCAGAAGGTGGAACCTGAGGTTTTTCCAACAAAAACGGATTTTTTATAAAAGCAAAAAAATTAGTAGTAAAGGGAGAAATTAGTCGTGGGTTCCGAATCCTGTTCCAACCGGTACGGTTGGAATGGGCCCAGCGGCATCCACATGGACGTGCGCAGCGTGCATGCACATGTGTGCAGCCCACGCATGCATCTTTGCGCCTCCACGAGCCTCCACGACGCTCCAGCTGCTAAGCGGAGTGTCACACAGGCGCTGTACACGCCAAAGACTTAAAAGACCGGTAAGGAGCTCAGGCAGGCGGGTGGGCCCTCCGGAGCACTGTACCGGAATGGTATCCGATGCTCTGGGCAGGCTCCGGTACACCCGTACCAGGGCATACCGCTTGCAACCCACCACTGGGAAGACTGCACCTGAGTGATCAAATGTACGATTGTGGTACCTTCATAAACCTTAAGCAATGTATTATCTCTCATGGTGGAATTCTTAGGAATTCTTGTTATCGGTAATATTAGGAATTCTTGTTATAGGCAATATTGAAATTGCAGGTGAAAAAATGGTTATCAGTTGTATTTTTATCCCAGCTATTCATGCACAAAGTTGTTCACAGGATTGCATCAAGCTTGATGTGGAAAAGAATGTAACTTTGACTTTGGGTTTTACAGGTTCGATCAATAGATCTTTATAGAAATGACTTGTTCATATTAGTTTGGAAAAACAAAAAGCTGTGATTTGAGGTCAAAGCCCTATTCTACTGCAACAAAGAGAGTGGGAAGTCAACGCTTCTTTTTCTTTTCTTTTCCCTACCTTTCCTCACTTCTCTCTCCCTTTTCCCCCTCCCCTCTCACTGCTCTTTTATTTACTTTTGTATTTTGCATTTTATAAATACTTTATAACCTAATAAAAAAATGTTTGATGAGGATTGTATAATGCATCAATTTACAAGAATGAGTGAGTGTGCTTTTTTTTTAACAAAATGAAAATTTCTCTGCATTTAAAGAATTAAATTTGCCGGAAGAAAGTTATTTCCTAACCGTCTTCTTTGCATGCTGGTTTTCTACATGCAGTCTGTTTCTATGACCATATTTTTCCTAACACCTCACACCAGCTATTCCCCCCCCCCAAAAAAACCCCACCCTCACATGTTTTGCACATGGACCTGGCCTTATGCCAAAGAGCCACATCTTGTTGCGACCCATTAGTGGCCAGCGGAACTGGCAGCAAATTCAGACAGTGAGGAGGTTGGGGAGGAACATGGGCCAGTCCTGGAGTCTGAGGAAGGCTCTGATGAGGGCTCTGTGTCAGAGGCAGAGAGAGGGCCTGAACCATATGTCAGTTATCAGCTGCCTTCAGAGTCAGACATTATGAGGCAGACAAACAGCTGGAGCCTGTTCCCAGTGTGTGCATGTGCAGAGTTGCCAGACAAAGGGAACAGCTAAAGAACAGGGGTCAACTTGGGAGTAAGGCCACAAGTGGGTGAGGAATGGCCCTCCCAGAGGAAATGAAAGAGGAGCGAAAGGGGAGTGGAGTTTGCAATTAGTTTGCTTAATTGGTTCGTGACTCTCTGAGACTCCTTGCCAGGTTTTGAAGACATCGGCCTGTCAGCTCTCCAAGCCAGATAAGGTCTGTGACTGTAAATCCTCCCTTGAAAGACTTTGCTGAATGTGAATGAGCAAAATTCACAGGAAATTAATAAAATGTTTTTTTGTCAGGACAAGGACTTTGCTTCATGCTCTTGGAAAGCCTAGATCAGAACACATCTACTATGCTCAACTTAGGAGGAAAGAGGATTGAATCAAGAAGGTCCTTTCTTGCTGTCACCATGTCCTATAATGTGAGGTATCTACAGGGTGTGGCCAAAACAATTATGAAGGTGGCCACAACGATAGGAAGCTCAACCTTTTTTAAATGTCCAGTCCACATTAAGGACAAGCAGAGTTTCAATTGCACTGTTGTGGCTACTATCTTGACTGTTTTTTACCATACCTTGAGGAACCCCTACTCGTACACTAGATTATAACCAATTTCGTTGTATTTAAGTACAATGACAATAAAGATTATACAAATTTTTTTGACATTTGCTAAGAAAAACAACCTAAAGGTTCAAGTTTGTTACTGATGTCTCCCTCTGGCTTTCTCTCTCTTTTTTCCCTAGGCATCCTCAGGAAGAAAGCTGGTGAACCCCACGCTTTTTGCCTTTCCCAAGAGCAGCGAGACACATTTATTCAGAAAGTTCAGGGCCTGGACCATTCATGCTGCTTCACCGCACTCAAGATCACAATCAGCCCTGCCATCTTGGGGTGGGGTGGGCAGACTGGGAAAGGAAATCCTAAGGCCGATCCAGGATTGAGAGGGCAAGTTTCCCGTATTTGCCTTGAGGATGAACTGGGCACCAGATGAGGCAGCAGCCCAAAGCTTGGCTCGTTAACAAGCTGATCTCAACAAGTCTACGTAGAACTCTTTGAAGAGCTAATTTATTTTTGGAAGTTGCAGGTTAAGAATTCCTTTTTTTCTTATTAGACTCTCCTACCTGACACTCACAATTTGTGTATACTTGGAAGTAACCTCTTGTTTTCCCAAAGATAGATCTGTTCCCCTCGACGTCTCTATTTCTTTTCTTACCGGCCTGTACAGAGACTGCCGCTTTGCCAAAACCGTAATAATACTCTAAACCCCGAAGGACTTAAATGCTTTTCATGCAACTTTCCTTCTAACTTCAGCCAGGGTTTAATTTCTGATCAGAGAGCCGCTGTGAAGCCTTGCATCTCTCTCTCTCTCTCTCTCTCTCTCTCTCTCTCTCTCTCTCTCTCTCTCTCTCTCTCTCTCCTCTCTCTCTCCCTCCCCCTCCCTCCCTCCCTCCCCCCCCTCTCTCTCTCTCATAGTTGTGTATACTCCAGCAGTGGGTTGCTACCGGTTTGCACCGGTTCAGGCGAACCGGTAGTGGTATGTTGGCCTGGGTTGAAGAAGCATGTGCGAAGCAAACCGCCAGTAACGCCGGTAGCAACCCACCCTTGGTATACTCAGAAGCAGGCTTTCTATGGTGTCATTTCATGGCTTCAGATTAAATCTTGGTCCCAGAAAGGGGTGCATTAGTACTAGTACAAGTAGTCCTCGACTTACAACAGTTCATTTAGTGACTGTTCAAATTATAGTGGCACTGAAAAATGTGACTTATGGCCTTTTTTTCAGTTATGACCTTTGCAGCATCCCCATGGTCCTGTGATCCAAATTCAGATGGTTGACAACTGGTTCACATTTATGACGGTTGCAGTGTCCCAAGGTCAGGTAAATCACCTTTGGTGACCTTCTGACAAGCAAAGTCAATGGGGAAGCCAGGTTCACTTAACAACCGGGTTACTAACTGATCAGCAGCCATGATTCATGAAACAGCTGTGACAAGGAAAGTCTTCAAATGGGGCAGAACTCACTTAACACATGTGTCTCTTAACAACATAAATTTGGAGCTCAGTTGTGGTCGTGCATGGAGGACTACCCGTGTTGTGCTGAAAAAGTCTTCTGCACTTGATCATTCCTATTCAATGTGATGGCAAAGAACAGCAAGGATGAAGTATATGTAGGGGGACTCCTAGAATTGTAGGGAGATCTCCAAAGGACATCTGCAAGCATTCAGTCCCGCATAATGGCATCATTTCTCCAGTGATGTGGGATCTGCTTGGCTTCCCATGCTTCAATTCCATCCCAAGGGGAGGCATCAAGGGAGTCCTTCTCCCATGAGGTGTTTTTTTTTTTTAAATCTGGAAGCAGCACAACAGCAGAGGATGACATGATGGGAAACAAAAGGAACCCCCTTGCCCCTTCACCACCAGAAGGGCAGAGCACAAAAAGGGGGATCCGAAAGTCTGCTGAAAACGAAGTGAAAAAAAAAAAAAGGAGCCCTTTTCACAAGAGTAAGAACTTTTTCAAAAATGGCCCTTTTGGCACCGTATTATTCCAGCTGAAAATGGCTTGTAGAGCTGCAAATTACCATTGGGCATTTTGCCGCCTTTTCCTCTGGTGCTTTTTGGCTTGTAAGAAGTGGGGAGGGAGGGAGCGGTGGTGGCAGGGAGTGATGGGAAGGGAAGGCTACAGGAAGAAGACCGTGTCTGGATCGCGTGCCAACTGCTTTCAAATTCTTGTATAAGACGGAATGATTGCATAAGAGAAGACGAGCTTTGCCTGCAAGCATCGTGACAGAAACCTGGTTTGTATTAAGTTTTGGCTCCAGCTTCCTCAACCTAAACTCAGTTTGCAAGTTCTAGCAATCCCACGACAACTGAAATGGCCATTTTAGGACCCACTGGGATAAAGCCCTAAATAAGCATGGTGTAAGATAGCTATTCTTTACGGCAATAGGATGAACATAGCAGCACAGGGAGAACTAAATACTTTTGCTTGGTTATATCCACAAATGTCAAACTGTATTACAAGGTAAAGAATGAAAGGGCTTCACCTTCACCAAAAGCTCAGTTCTAAGGGTTGTTTGTGGGACAGCCCGAATGGGAATAAATCCATGCTTCTACTTTAGCCATGCCACTTATGAATGCAGGGAGCATGCTTGCAAATACCGGGTCAATCTTTGCCTCACTAGCTGCATGCTGAACTACAATTCCCAGCATCCATTGCCATTAGCCTTGTTAACAGATGCAACTGGGGGGGGGTCACAGTTCAATCACGCCTGTTGGTTTACTCTTCCCTAAAGTTCAAGAATCAAACAGTGGGGGATCCAAAACAAATCTCTTTCAATCATTGATGACCTCTGATCACAAGTGGATGCTACCCCAGGTTTGATGAACAGTCTGATTCAGCTTTGTATTGCTTCTTACTATGAAGAATTTAATATTTTTGATCATCAAGGGATGACTTTGATCTGAAAAGGGGACACTTTTCTAGTACATTGTAACCTGCATGTTATTTGAGTTGTTAAAATTCTTTTAACCAAGTCCTTGTTGTATGGGCTTTATTTATAGGCTACCCACAACTATTTTGTGAGCCACATACAGAGTTAGAGCACATGCAAATCCTGTTGAAAACAAAGATGGGGATGGGCACACAAACCAAAAGGAGAGAGATGGACATTTCCATTTCCAATACAGCACATTTTCCCACTTGCTCCACCTGTATCGTGCTACAGTTTCCATCTCCCACTGGAAATGCACAAGACTGGCGAAGCAGAAGTTGTGCTTCAGTTTTCTGTATACCAATTTGGCTAAACATGAATGGGAAAGAGATCTTAGTTCTTTTTTAAGCAGCTGCTTTTGTGCCTTTCAAATCATTTTCACCTGCAGGCATCAGCAAGTGACCAGAATGCTTGTTTCTATTCCATTCATGTCTCTTCCTACTGATTTCCTAAGATGGGGAGAAGAATGGCCTAAAGGACCTATTGTCCTTAGAGTGTTTCGCCCAGTTTTGAAACCATATAGACCCATGTCAATAATTGAAAATGGTGTACTAAACCTTGCAAATGCTTTATCCAATGGGCTGCCACGCCCCACTCCTCCAATTATCTTTACTGCTCTGCCAATCACAGCATTCTGGTGCAGAAAATAAGCAGGGGATTCTTGTAAAAGTTTTGACAATAAAGGGATGAAGGACTCCTATGTTTCTGCATTTCACCAAAGGGCACACAATTTGAAGGCCCTGCCAACTTCATACAGATAATGTCCTCCAAATTATGCTGGGCTATAACTCCATTCTGGGTTAACTCACCTGAGAATTAAGTCAGCCCCTCGAGACCTCGAGGCCTTTAGGAATCTAAAGCAGTGCCTCAAAATGCAGTCAAGTTGCTTAATTTCCTTTGAAATGTTTATGCCAGGAAACAACAAAGCTGGAGACTTTTTTTTTGTTTCTTTCTTCACTCCAGATGTACCTTTAGGATAGGCACCAAGGTCAAAAACTCCCCCCCCCCATTGTTGCACTTGAGCCATTGTGACATCAGAGTAAACTGCACCAATCAGGGACAGCTTTCACATTTAACCCCCACCCACTCACAACAGCAATTGGGCTATATAGTAATATCTTGCAACAAGGAAAGCCCCCTTATGATGGGAGGCTGAGAAACTGAGCTTGTGCTGCCTGATTTAAGACTCTCCCGGATGCTCTAAAATTTTCCAGGGGACTATGTGATGTAATAGAAGAGCCAATTTGATCTAGTGATTAAGGTGGAAGACTAGGAGGAAGGAAATCCAAGTTCTCATCCTGGTAACTTTGACCCAACCACTCTTTCTCTAAACCGCATTAACAGAGGGATACGATCAAGACGTGAGGTACTAATGCCACTCTATAAAGCCTTAGTAAGATCACACCTAGAATAATGCATCCAGTTTTGGTTACCACACTATAAAAAAGATGTTGAGACTCTAGAAAAAGTGCAGAGAAGAGCAGCCAGGATGATTAGGGACAGGAGACTAAAACATACAATGAACGGTTATAGGAACTGGGCATGGCTAGTCTAGTGAGGAGAAGGATCATGGGAGACATGATAGCAGTGTTCCAATATTTGAGGGGCTGCCACAGAGAGGAGGGGGGGTCAAGCTATTTTCCAAAGCACTTGAAGGTCAGACAAGGAATGATGGATGGAAACTGACCAAGGAGAGATTCAACCTAGAAATAAGGAGGAACTTTCTGACAGTGAGAACAATCAACCAATGGAACAGAAATTGCCTTCGGAAGTTGTGTGGGTTTCATCACTGGAAACTTTCAAGAAGAGATTGGACTGCCATTTGTCAGAAATGGGGTAGGGTCTCCTGCTTGAGCAGGGGGTTGGACTAGATGACCTACAAGGTCCCTTCCAACTATTTCAATCTAATCTAATGTGCGTGAGGAAAAGCAAAATTCCAAAAAATGCTCCTTAGGACCTGCTTTGATTTGTCCATTATAGTAATTAGGAGTCAAGATGGACTCAAAGATAACAAAAATAATAAAAGAGGCAAACTTGCTAATAAATAGCAATGTGTACCTTCCTCATCAATTGAAAACAGATCTGAAGAGGAAGGATTTGAGTATGGGGGTGAAGCAACTTCTTGCTGTAGAAGTCCCCAATGATCTTAGAGTAAAGAGAGTTGTGATCTAACAATATCTGGAGAAAGGTGCCTCACAAGAGTGCAATCTGTTCATCTTTTAGATATGTGCTGGAGCTTCAATAGCACAGTTGTGGCTACCATTTTGTCCTTTCTGACCACATCTTGCGGACACCTTGAGGTGTTACATCTCATTTCTAATTTGCTTTGCATCTGCATGATAGCCTCAGGACAAGTGAGGAACCTATTGCTTTGGGGCTGATATCAAAGTCACAAACAGGGGACATGGTGCTTTGGTTTTACAAGCTGCAGATACCTGATGAGACAACCCTTCTAAAACTCCAGTTTACGCAATCCAGTTAGATACTACTTGATTTTTTTTTAAACCCACAAATTCTCCATTTTTTGGCATTTTTACTCAACAATATCTTCTTTGGGTTCCCTATCTCACTTGGGATCATACAACATGCAACATCTGATAAGGCAATAAATGCAGGGGGGAGACAATAAGATTTAGAAGAGAAATCTATCTGCCACTTGGCCCATTCACCACCTTCTAGGTTCCACAGCAAAAGTGAATTTTGTTGGTCCATGTTGGAGAAGACTTCAGTGGCAGCATGTGGAAACCAGCAGGGCATTATCAGGTATACTCAAGATGAAAACACATGTAGGATACTGCAGAAAATGATATAAGATAAAACAAGGGTAAAGCTTGGTATGTGGGCCAGAGAGTCCCCTTTTCCATGTTCATGTTCTCCCAAGCTTCTTCACTTACATTGAACTGTGATCTTTTTCGACTCTCTGCTCCCCTGCTCTTCAAAACAGTTTCAGCTGCTGACATTAGCAAGTGATTTTTATTTGTTTGTTATTCCAACAGCCAGATTTCTTCATTCTGTCCTGCTTCTTCAGAGTCACTTCATTGTCTCTATCCTGAGTTAGCCACCTTGAATACAGGCATCTTGGCATGGAGATGCCATTGCACCAGTGAACTAGATTAGATGTTCCATGCTGGGGTACCAAATCTGTTTCCCCAGCACAAGGGCACCAATGCTCCTCACCTCGGGTTTAAGTTCTGGGTCAATATGATTTGCATGGGCAGAAATTCAAATATTGTTTCTTCTGGATTAGAAATGGGAAAACCTAGTTTGACAACACATCTGCAAAACAGAAGCTATGTTGCTGAAATCCCCCATGACTGGCAGATGTGGCTACCTGCTGCTCAAGGTGGAGATGTGTGGGATGGTGCCTATGCTAGCTGCAGTGAAGATGAGTATAGAAGATAGCAATTAATGAAAAGGTTAGTATAGCAATTTCCTGATTGGAAACTGGTTGGAAAGAAAGAAGTTGAGATTGTTCCCTATAATGCTGTACTTTTTGAATAAGCAACAAAAGGACACATCTTTCTATTGATTCCCTACTATAGTTTGAACTCACTTTTCTTTATAGCCATTCTTTGGGAAGGATCCCAGGGAAGACTTCCTAAGGGAAGTCCATTTGTGGTACTGAATTATGCATCAGTAGTGGGTTTCCACCTTCCTTTTGATGCCTTACAGCTGTTGATTCAAAGTCCAACGATGATAGTTGAATAGAGAAGCTTACATCATGGCAGGTGCTCTTATAAGAATCTGGCATCGAGTGCAAACTATTCACACGGTCTCCCTCTGCTGTCTTTTACATTCCTTCTTTATCCCATTTTCTTGGGTGCAGTGGTGACTTGGGTGTCAAAGCAAACCACTTCTCAAAGCTCTCAACGTTCAGCTTTACAATGAACCCCAAATTGTGGTGGCTCTGAGTCTGAGATCTCTAATATCAGGGGGCCTCCAATAACGATTGCCAATTGTGTCTGAATCATCCAGTAGCTGTTCCTGGATGACACAGGCTTCAAGAGTGCTTGTGGCTTTGGCTTGGTTGTGACTTGGAACCGAACAATGCAAACAAGGAGGCTTGCACCCACAGGATTTTTCCATCGCTCCATGATAAATGAGCAAAATGAGGTCCTTTGTATTCTCCGATTCTGAGAATTATTTCCCCCCCCCAACACTTTTCACTCTCTTGCATAATCTTCCATTTCCACTACCCCCACCCTGTGCCCCATGTTGTCTTGGCACTTTGATTTGCTATTTCCACAGTATCTTCATCCTATTTTTTTTTTTTTTGGCAAATACAACTTTCTTCCATCTGACTCTTTTGTTTTATTTTTGTGTGCGTATACTATAGACCATTTCTCATGATCCTAATAGAAATATCATTAAACATGATAACATTGGTCTATACACTTGCGTTTCTGCAAAGAATGAAGTTTGTACCCTTTGAGTTACATTAGTGTGATCATAGGTAAAGGTAAAGGTTCCTGTTGCACATATGTGCTAGCCATTCCCGACTCTAGGGGGTGTTGCTCATCTCCGTTTCAAAGCCGAAGAGCCAGCGCTGTCCGAAGATGTCTCTGTGGTCATGTGGCCAGCATGACTAAATGCCAAAGGCTCACAGAACGCTGTTACCTTCCCACCAAAAGTGGTCCCCATTTTTCTACTTGCATTTTTTACGTGCTTTTGAATTGCTACGTTGGCAGAAGCTGGGACAAGTAACAGGAGCTCACTCCATTATGCGGCACTAGGGATTCAAAGCATCGAACTGCCAACCTTTCTGATTGACAAGCTCAGCATTTTAGTCACTGAGCCACCATGTCCCTTTTAGTGTGATCATAGACCTGATCAATTATCTGGATGGTCATGAGAGCCATAGGAAATACCAATCTTTTGCTGCCATGTAGTGTTTGTCCATTTTCTATGATCCAACCGTAGTATGGAAATGATCTTTGGTGATAGAAATTACCTTGCCTCTTTTTAAAGCAACTTCACATAACAATGAAGTGCCATGCATACATCAGTAATATTTACCCCATTTCTCTAGAACCGATTCCCATCCTGGTATATGTAAATACATTTGAATTCATTTATGTGTACAATGCAAGGTGAGAATGACCTTGGGAGGCTGGTCCAGAGACTCTGCACAGTGGATGGTCTGATAAAAGACAGCATAATCCACAGCTATTTGGAGGTGGCGGAAGAGTTGTACTTTTAGACTAGCAAGATTGTGATTTCAGCCTTACCGGGTAGACCTACGGGAAACATGATCAGATCAGCTAGTTTTATTTTACTATAAAACTATTAACGGAGTCTTGCAAGTCTGAAAGTATGATCTCCCTGTTTCCTTGACCCACCCATCCCCTCCCACACAGAAATTAGAAAGGGTTTCTTTTGAGCCTTGCCCACCCGTTAGCCAGCTGTCCTTTACCTGACCATTCCCTAGACAATCTCTGATCCAGTCTCCCAAGGTCAACCCACATACCCTTGCAATGCATAAGAATGAATGAATCAACAATAATGAAAAATGTATTTTACTGTAGTCTCTCCGATTAACAGGACCCTGTCAAGGGACAGGGAAACCAGGAGATCTACACCAGGGGTGTCAAACTTGATTTCATTGAGGGCCACATCAGGGTTGTTTTTTTACCTTGGGGGCCCAGGGTGGGCATGGCCAGCTCAAGGTCACTCGTGTCAGGGGCTCCTTTGGTTAGGTTTAGGTTTAGGTTTATTGGACTTATATGCCGCCCTTCTCCCAAAGGACTCAGGGCGGCGTACAACATAAAAACACATATTACAAAAATTAAAAGAAAGATTAAATAGAATATCCCAAAAAACCCAATAGACATTTACAATCAGATTTAGAAATTAAATTAAAATTAACAATTAAAATTAATAATTTATTTTATTCAGGCCAGGCTGGCTTGCTGGAAAAGCCAAATTTTTAGGGCGCGCCGGAAAGCCCAGAGGTCGAGAATAATGCGAAGCTCCGGGGGCAGCTTATTCCAAAGGGAAGGCACTCCCACAGAGAAGGCTCTCCCCCTGGGGGTCGCCAGCCAACACTGTGGGATTGTCCTGGACGTTGGGAGGCTACCGATGAATGTAGGTGGTCTCGCAAGACCCAGGGGGGGGTCTAAGCCATGGAGCGCTTTAAAGATCATAATTAACACCTTGAATTGCACCGGTAAAACAACCGGCAACCAGTGCAGGCCGCCTAAAAGGGATGTAATATGGGAGCACCTAGGTACCCCCATGACAACCCGTGCAGCTGCATTCTGCACCAGCTGAAGCCACCGGGTGCTCTTCAAGGGAAGCCCCATGTAGAGAGCGTTACAGTAGTCCAGGCGAGAAAGGATGAGGCCGTGAGTGACTGTGCACAGGGCATCCCGATCCAGGAAGGGGCGCAACTGGCGTACCAGGCAAACCTGGTAAAAGGCCCTCCTGGTCATGGCCAACAGGTGTTCTTGTAAACTAAGCCATGTATCCAGGAGGACTCCCAGATTGCGGGCCCTCTCTGAGGGGGCTAAAATTTCTCCCTCTATCACCAAAGATGGTACAAGATGCACAAATCGGGATGACGGGAACCACAGGCACTCAGTCTTGGAGGGACTGAGCTTGAGCCTATTCGTCCCCATCCAGATCCGTACAGCATCCAGGCATCGGGACATCATGTCGAGGGCATCGTTTGGGTGGTTTGGGGTAGAGATGAAAAGTTGGGTATCATCAGCATATTGATGATACTGTACCCCAAAACCATGGATGATCTCGCCCAGTGGTTTCATGTATATGTTGAACAGGAGGGGTGAGAGAACCGACCCCTGGGGCACCCCACAAGTGAGGCGCCTCAGGGTGGGTATCTGCCCTCCAGTCAACATGAAGTGTGATCCATCTGACAGGTAGGAGGAGAACCACCGCAAAACGGTGCCCCCCACTCCCAACCCCCTGAGTCATCGTAGGATACCATGGTTGATGGTATCGAAAGCCGCCGAGAGGTCTAATAGGATGAGGACAGAGGAACAACCCCTGTCCCGGGCCCGCCAGAGATCATCAACCAATGCGACAAATGCCGTCTCCATGCTGTACCTGGGCCTGAAACCCGACAAACGGATCCAGATAGGCAGCTTCATCCAGGTACTGGGGAAGCTGACGTGCTACCATGCTCTCAACAACCTTCGCTACAAAGCAAAGGTTGGAGATCAGACGATAGTTGACTAAAGAGGCTGGGAAGGCTTCTTAAGGAGGGGCCTCACCACCGCCTCCTTCAAGGCGATGGGGAAGAACCCCTCTGTCAATGAAGCATTGGTAATTGCCTGGAGCCAGCCTCGTGTCACCTCCCGGGAAGTAAAAACTAACCAAAACGGACACAGGTCCAGCACACAAGTGGCAGCACTGAGCCTCACCATAATCCTGTCCATGCCCTCAGGAGTCATAGGGTCAAACTCATCCCAGATAGTTTCCACAAGATTCATCTCCGACAACTCACCTGAATCTACCCAGTCAGAGTCCAAGCCTGTTCGAATCTGAGCGATTTTATCCTGCAGATACTGAACAAATTCCTCAGCCCTACCCTGCAAGGGGGTCTTCCCCAGTTCCTTGATTAAGTAAGGAGTGGGTCACCCTAAACAGGGCAGCTGGGCAGTTATCTGCAGACGCGATAAGAGCGGAAAAATGTTGCTGTTTTGCCACTTTTATCGCCACTAAGTAGGATTTAATATGAATTCTTACTAGTGTTCGGTCAGATTCAGTCAGACATGGCGTTAAGCGATACCAGCCAGAGACCTGGGTCCTGTAATCCCGAGCACCCAGGGGTGTGAGAGGGGCAATGAGGGTCAGAGCGTGCGATCGCTCTTAAACAGCAAACCTGCATCCCCCAGACATAATTTGGCCCTAAGCCCCCACCATATCTGCCCCTCCCATATACAGTAGAGATGGCAAACCCCCCACTGGAATGGTTTAATGTCTCCCCCGGAATCCCAACCCTTTCCAGCACTCCCGACCCATGCCCATTAGTTAGCTCTGGCCTGTGTCCTGGCAGACTCCCCCACAAGTCTGTCTGAGCCATCTGAATCAAACCCCCACCCACCCCTTAAAATTTGATTTTAAAAACCCTGTAAAAAACCCCTAAGGAGCCTCTTCTTCCCATGCCACCTCTCGGGATCCCAAGACCCGTCATTAAGGAAGCGTCTTGATAAGCAAGAAGGCCATCCCCAGGAAAGGGGGAGTTCCCAAAGAGAGTAAAGTTTTGTCGCAGTATAATATAGAGGAGAGTGTGGCATCAACCAAAACAGAGTGACATAACAGGGAGATGGAATGGGGAGATGACATATCCATGGGGGAGGGCAGCTGACAGTGTTCAAGGGGATAGCGGGAGGCTTATGTCCATCATAGCCATGGTCGATGTTGAAGACAATATGTAAGGGTAACGGTCAGATATCAAAATCGCAGCAGAAGATAAATTGCGGGTTGGTGAAGTGGCCAATGATGGTGGTGGTGAGGACAGCAGGGACAGCGGTGGCTGCTCCAACAACTCCAACAACTGAGCTCCATCCATGCCAACCGCACTCATATCCGTCGCCGGGGCTACACTCCGTTAACCCAGTCCATAGTGTCACAAGGGGAGGGGCCAAATGGCACAGTACGGTGGCCCAGGCAACGGCGGTTATACCAGTGGGGGCCACAACACAGGAGCCCTCCCTTCCAACCGTGCCCACACCAACTACCGAAGCCATCTTCCGCTGGCATCAATACCCATGCCAGCCGCCTCAGCCACTCCCTTAATCCAGTCTTTCATGTCCATAAGCTACCAGGAGTTACCGGGATAATACCACAGCATGGGTAGTGGCAGCAACAGCGGCAGAAACCCCAGGCAGGGAGCCCCGCCGCCGCCAATGACCACACCCACGCCAGCAGCAGAAAAACACACTCCATTCTCCATTCACCACCAACCGCCCCGTTTCACTCACAATGTTCCAGCTACAGGGCAGGAAATAGCAGCTCAAGGGTACCCCTGATGTCCCAGGAAGGTCCCATAGCTGGACCTGGAACCGACGATGGGGATAGGGTATCCCCTGCATATCCTGAGAAGGAAAACCATCTCCCTGAAGTTGTCCTCAAAAGTGACAAGACACCATCTTGGGCATGCGCAGAAGGGGTTTGGTGGCCTGAGCTCTGTGCCAGTGAAAATGGGCTCCAATCTGTTTTCGGTTGCGGCAATATCCTTCAACTCTCTGCCAATGAAAATGGAGCTGGAGAGTGCTGCGTGTGGCCCTCTGAGCTCCGTTTTCACTGGAAGAGGCACCACATGCCAGTCCTTTGCTGTTTCCAGGGGAGCCCCATGGGCCAGATCTAAGCACCCCATGGGCCAGATGCTGCCCGCGGGCCTCGACACCCCTGATCTAGACAGTTCAAATGGGTACAAAGATTTATTGTAAGCTTAAGCTCTCTATAAGAACCTGAATTACTAATGGTCAAAGCAATTTGGCGGTAGATATGGAATTCAAGGTGTGCTGGACTCTTGCGGGCACCAAGGAATTCATGACTGATGATATGTTTGACCCCTTCCTTGGGCTCAGTCTGGTCATCTCCTACAGACCCCAGTCAAAGACCTGCTTGAGATCTCCACATATACAGTATGATAGAACGGATAAGTAGCCTCCTTGTTATTTTTTCCAGCACTGTTTTAGAAACTATCATGACATTACAGAAAACTAACACCCTTTGGGACCTGGGAGGGAAACTAAAAACTTTGTGACTTCACATGAAACTTAACCAATCATTCAGACTGAATAATGGAATGACAGATGTAATCCTCTTACAGACTTTCCCTCTGTGCTTGATCTCAGCATCCTGGTTTCTTCTCAGTGTTTCTGGTTTAATCAGGAGACCCCCCCCCCTTCCCCAACATTTGAAGTTTTTAAAACATGTTATTGGTATTCTCATACTATTACAGTGAGTATAGCCAATCACAAAACCTCAATTTATCAGGAGACATACTGGTAAGATTGTTCCAGTACACACAGACACACATACTTCCCATGAAGCTTTCTACCATGTCATCTTCATTTTTTTCCTGAGGTGTGTCTATGGGTATTTCCAAATAATGACATAGGCTCCAGCTTAACCACCAATCAAACCAAGTTGGGCAGAAAATACAAAGAGCACCAAAAGATATTGTTGGGCCTCTTAGTTCCTGTTGTTGTTAGTCGCAAAGTCATGTCTGCCCCATCACGACCCCATGGACAACATTCCTCCAGGCCTTCCTCTCCTCTACCATCCTTTGGAGTCCATTTAAGCTCACGCCTATTGCTTCATTGACTCCATCCAGCCACCTCATTCTCTGTCATCCCCTTCTTCTTTTGCCCTTAATCGTTCCCAGCATTAGGCTCATTCATTCCAGTGAATACTTCCTTGTCATTAGTATTTGAGTTTCATCTTCAGGATTTTAAGGAGCAGTCAGGGTTGATCTCCTCTAGGACTGACCGGTTTGATCGCCTTGCAGTCCAAGGGACTTGCAGGAGTCTTCTCCAGCACCATAATTCAAAGGCCTCAATTCTTTGGCACTCAGCCTTTCTCATGGTCCAACTTTCACAGCCATACATTGAAACTGGGAAAACCATAGCCTTGACTATAGGCACTTAGTTCCTACATGTGCTTTATTGCAGACCCAGGCTATGAGTTCTCTGTTCCAAACGTTTGATCCCTGCTGTTTCTTATACATGATTTTCTGACTAAAAGGCTTCAAGGAATTGTTAGAAAAGAATGGCATTTCCCCATGCAAAGCTAGTACCATGGGACAAAGATGAAAGATGCCAATTAAAAGAATTACAGAGCAGGACATTGGTTAACTGAGCCATTAGGGCATCATCTTCTCTGTGGTTTGGCCAAGCTACGACACCCATTTCCCCTCTGGTTATATGTATGGGATCTATTAAATTGTTTAATACAATTGAAATATGATCTAAAGTTATGTTTTTCCAAATGGGCAGGGCTGAATGGGATTGAGTGGAGCTAATAGATTTTAATGAGTGTGATTAACAAATGGGTGGGTATCACTAGCCCAACTTCAAAATATCTATGGCTGCCTTTTGTTTACTTGTATTACTGATACAGTTCAAGGGCAATCAAATAATCATTTCCAAGGAAACCACAGACTGAAACTTCCCTCATTTGCTGCCTGACAGTTTTGGTCTTGTGATTTGTCATTTGACTCCCCAGACATCTGGAGAGCGCCAGGTTGGGGAAGGCTCTACTACAATAGGGTTTTAAAAAACCAAATAAACAAATCCTCATCTTTTGTTTCTATTCATCCTTCCCTTCAAAGGCGATGTGAACTGGGAATGTGTAAAGGGACACTGGAACTTCCAGCAATTAATATTCATGCTACATTAAGGTTTGTTTCCCTCCATATTCTTAAGAATATTCTCCATTATGGGCAGACTGATTGATAAAAATAATTCCATTTTTCTAGTTCATGTTGAAATATCACACATTTCTTTGACTACGCTGATCCTGCTTGTTTGCACACACAATTTGGTTGGAAGCAATTAAAGGTTTTTATACTTCTTTGCTTCTCTTCCTGTGGTACCCACGTGTGCTCTGTCCAGAGCTGGACCCTTGATCCCCTGCCCAGTGAATAGTAGATTGTCATGAGTGTGGCACATGTCAACTCTCCTGTATTTTGCACAAAGACAGCGCACAGAACCCTGGGGGTAATTGTGCTGGGTCCCCTGCCCAAAGGATGATGCTTTGTATTTGCAGAAGTAAATTGAATCAATTATTTATACCAACAGTCACCACCCCTGGTGGTCTGCGAGAAAAGTTTGGTGGTCTGCAGAAAAATTATTTGCATTTTTTATAATGCACTAAGTCAGGGGTGTCCAAACTTGGCAACTTTAAGACTTGTGGACTTCAACTCCCAGAATTCCCCAGCCAGCAGAGCTGGCTGGGGAATTCTGGGAGTTAAAGTCCACAAATCTTAAAGTTGCCAAGTTTGGACACCCCTGCACTAAGTACTACTTATCTTTTTAAAAAATCATCAGTGGTCTGTGGGATTTAAAATTATGAATTTTCTAGTCCCTGAGGTCCAAAAGGTTGGTGACCCAACCTTGTGAGATGAAGGCTGGAGTTGCTTCTTCTCCCCTTTTTTAGCTGTCTTAGGAGCCTTTGCAGGGAGCTCCTCAGTTGCCTCAGATACTATCCCTCTTTTTCTTGAAGGCTGGGCTGATGAAGGACCAGCTAAGGGGCTGTCCGGAGGAGAGACTTGAGGAGAGCCCACTGCCCCCATCTCCAGCATTGGAAGCCATTACAATGAAAGGGGAAAACAGCCACCCTTAAGGTTTTGCTGACAAAGAAGCCCCGTTACCGACCGTTACTTCAAAATGGTGCCCACCATTTCGCGCCAAAAGAAACTGCCTCTCACTTTCAGTCAGGCTTAAAATGGCGTCCGCAGCTATCCCTGCGAGAGAAACAGCCAGCGATCCTTCTGGGGCTTTGCAGCCGCTGCGCTGGACTTCAGCCACAGGGTTACCACCCTTGGGCTTGTCACCGGGGCACTTCCAAGCCGTCCGAAGCCAAGTCTTGTAAGTCAGGGGTTCCCAACTCCCTGGGCCACGGACCAGTATCATCCTGTGGGCCGTTTGGAACTGGACTGTGGAATCATCCCCTCCCCTCCCCCCCCCAGACCTTTGGGACCACTGTGGTAAGTGACCCCTTGAAGTTCGTCTTTAACATTTCAACTCCAGACTCACCATTTGGAGGAACTTAAGTAGGATCAGGGATTTCAGGTACAACTGGTAAACCCCCCCCCCCCCCAATAGCCACACAAAGTCTAGTTTACGGTCATGTTCAATGCTGTATGTTTACTTTCTTACAATGTCAAGAAATTTTTGATCTGATACAACACAATCTGTTTCCAGGTCATTAGATCCTGTCAGTCTGGGGATGGCATTGTAATTTCTCTACTCACGGATTTCATTTGGGAGGGGAGAGCACCAGAATCTGCCAGATACAAAAAAAAGACATTGAGCAAAAAGAAATCCATTGTCTGCATGTATGAAACTAATGGCTGTCTTTTCAGGGTAGGGTGCTTTTCAAAAAACACTGCTATTCACAGCACTCCGACTCCGTCTGGCTTCATCTGTTCCCCACATCCATGGGGCGAGAGGAAGCTACAGTGGGAAGATTCACGTTGCTGCGTGGCAGGACAGATCTGAATTGTGTTGCTGATGCTGGAGGAATGTGTACGTGAATGTCGTCACATGTCTGAAAAATAATTCTGCTTTTGGCTGCGAGGGGGGGGAAAAAAAGCAACATACTTAGGACTATAGCAAAGGCTCAATTTACTGGGTGGCTTAGATCCAGCACGTGGTATATATTTTACATCCTTCTTCCATACCTTGCCCAGCCTCCTCCCCCAAAAAATACACAATCTCACTACGAACAGTAAGAAAGACCCCTTTGAACACGACAAATGTCCCGTGTGGAAGATGCTTCAATTTAGGAATGTGTGGATCGTTGTCATGGTGCCTGTCACTCACATGCTGGGAGGCTGCGACTGAACGCAACTTTTCAGCACATGCAGACCTCAATGGATACGAAAGCAAAACAGATATGCCCATTTCACATGAAGTGCCTTTCATCCGTAGAAAAGTGGTTGTGCCAGCAGCCTGATCAAATTAGAGTGAGTTATCTTCCATTATCCCACCAAGTGGATAGCTATGGAAGGTATTAACTCCTCATTTGAATAATAAGGCCCTTGCATAGGCACTTGCGTTGTTGTTTTAACAGGTACAGAAAAAGAAATCCCCAAGAAATGAAAGTTACAGGGAATTCAAATGCCACATACTGGTTCGGATAATAGAGGAACAGTCTATCTTGCTCACAGTATCCATCCCCCATTCCCCACCCCTGAAGTTTACTCTTTGGAATAAGGCTGCCTACTTTTATGGATCCGGACAAACCAACCAGCCACAAGCACCACAGGGCTATGCATTTTCATAGTGCCTTGATGCTGGAAGAATGGTCAAGTCAAGGACTCAAGTCCACAAGGAGGTGCAATTTGTTCCCACAAAATCCTATGGAAGGTAGAACAAAGTTTGTGCCTGTGTGATCTGTGTAATAGTGCAAATTAAAAAGGTCCAAGACCAAAAAGGTGTAATTAGGACAGTGGTTAGTAGGAACTGGGCTGGGTCAGTCCTATAAAGGTATTGGCTATTGTCTGACATCCAATGTTTGTCTTCTGAATGTTCTCTCCATGCACAGTCCAGCTCCCTTGATGATGGGACATCCTCAACCGAGGGGCCAAGTTTTACTTTAAAAAAGGAGAATGACTTGGGCTCCAGTACAGCAGGGTCACTCTATGGACATCTTTGGTTCTGGAGGGGAAAGGCACCACCCAGACATCAGAGTAAAATGTCCAATTTGGCAGTCCATACAGCTGCTCTCCTGTGTCCTCTGTTTCTGCTGCTTGCATTGGCAGAGTTGTGCACGTGGTAACACCCCAGGTGTAGCTATTAATCCTGGAAGGTCTACCACATGCCTTCTTCTACAGAGCCTCTCTGCCTGCACTTGGGAGTCAGTTTTCCAGCTTTATAGCTGAGGGTAATGTGGGCTTTGCGGCAGACCGGAGCCAGGACTGTGATACAAGTAACAAGCCACAAAGAATGATGTGTTCTTGGTGGAGGATAGAACAGCTCTTCATTGGTTCATGGGCTCTTCTTCCATTGGTTCTCCTTGCCGCCTAAAGCAGAAAAAGCCAAGACATTAAGGATTAGGAAAAGACACTGATCAAATCCAAGCTATGTCACGTGCTTGGAGATAAATAGGTCAAACATTCAAGTCCTGCTTGGGACTTGTAGTTCTGGGAGGTGGGAGAAAGTCAAAAGAAGCAGAGAGATCTGTCTGTCAGAGAGCTGAGTTGCCCCAGGGACCTACCTACCTACTGCATCATAAGGCAGGTCTGAGATGTGCCTCACATAGGATTGCTCTTGAAGGATTTCCCAAAAGTGCAGAATGTCGCAGAAATTTCCCCAAATACAACAGTATGGAGCAGTATTTACATGCTTGTATTAAACAGTTTGGGGATGGGGCCAGGATAAAGTTCAATCTGACCTTAAGGTAAATTCATTTCTGTCCCTTAGATTTGGCTCTGGAGAGCAGGCTCTTATTTTTAATTAGAGGGATGCAAAAATAAGTAGAAATTTGGGCAAACCCTAGCCATCTATCTTCCACATGCTTCCACAGCTGCTACACTGAAGACCATCCTCCCAATGGTTTTAAAAGGTGGACTGGAGAATACGGACTTAAATTCATGTTTCCCGGATCCCAATCAGTCAATGTTATTTGTGATGCTGGTTTTATTTATTTTTTCCAAAACTGTGGCTCTCCCCTTCGGTCAGACTTGATCTACTCTGCACGCCTCCCTGAACTGCAATTTGGACCCGGCTCATCTTGTAGGCAGATGCACCACAGCTATTTTTCAATTTGCGAGATGTCCCAACATCTTGAAAGTAGCGCTGCATGCAGATGGTAAAATGGGGGAATGTTCCTTCTGCCCTTATGGCAGGGAGCGTAGAATTAAAATGCTCCGGCAGGCAAATAATTCTTCAAAATAAAAAATGGGGATGTGATGGGGTCAGCCTTTGATTGGTGCTGCTGCCCAAGACCATTTTGACTTCAGAAGCCCCTCTCGCCTGGCTAAGTTAGTCTTGGCAGCTTGGCTTCAACATTTGATACCCCTGCAGTTTCCCAAAGCTACATTGCAGACCGGTGGTTTTAATAATTAAGGGACACACTCACTTTTTTTCGGCCATTACAGAAAGTGAGGCCAGTGCGGTCACTGTCTCCACCTCTTCCACGTCATGACGCTGGGCTTCCAAAACCGAATACCCCACAGTGGAGGCAAAACGACGTACAGAGCTCCAGTACTGGCCTAGAAGAGAAAAGGCAGGATCAGTGTCCGCTCTGGCAGAGGGACCCACCTTCACTGAATCACACAGTGTATCTAAGGTTCCAAATTGAGGGGACTTGCTTTGAATCTTCGCCCCCTCCATACAAAATCAGATGTGTCGTAAAAGCACCGGGGGATAGTTAAAGGCTCAATATAGCAAGCTTGGAACATACCTGGTGCTTTTTAGCCCTTTTCACAATACCAGCTGGATTCTAGCTATTCCAGATCAGGGCTATCTAGGAACTATTCAATTTTTTAAAAAAATGTTGCAGTTTGTGACTGCAAACTGCACACAATCGGAAGAATCTACCTTTCTTTCCACAGATCCTAAAATTGCATGGGTAGTTCATCCTTCTCGCCTGGAATTCTTTAATTTTCATCACAAATTTGGGAGGCAGACTGGGCTGAGAGGTTTTTTTTTTATTTTTTTACTTGCATCGGAGTCTCTCGGGCTTTAACCTGTCACTGTACCACTCAGTTTCTATATTACTGCTATACTAACAATAGTGTTATTGCATTGAAGAATTTGTTAAATATGGTCTCTGAGAATGTCCTTGGGAGACAGGAGGAGGAGGAACAGGAGTATCAGGCTAGGCAGGTAAAAGGCAGATTTGTCCACAAAAAGAATCAGTGTGTTAAATGTATATTTACCGACAAAGAAATAAAGGTAAATTCCTTGTCGATAAATATAAATTTAACACAAAAATAGTTTGTTGCGGAAGTGACTCCCTGCGAAGGGTCCTGGATTGGGGCTGAAAGGCGAAAGCGGAAGCCCTGTCAGGCCTGCAGCCATATTACTCTTAGAGCTTTTGCCTGCCACACTTTCTATTATTCTACAATGCATTTTCTATTGTGGGGAAATGGGAGGGAGGATTGTACGGAGTAGATGCTATGTAGCCAAAACAAAATTCTTTCTAGAAAGCCAAGTTCATCCTTTGTCTTTGCACCTCTGCACCTGACCGGGATTGGATGGTTGGAACTGCCAGCATGGCAGTGGAAGATTGGACCATATGATGGGCTTGTGGGTGTGGGGTAAGATCTTGAACTTTCAACTACCGTATTTTTCAGAGTATAAGACGCACCAAAGTTTTGAAGAGGCAAATTAAAAAAAAGTAGGTAGGTAGATAGAGGGAGAGAGATAGAAATACAGTAGGTAGGTAGGGGTAGAGAGAGAGAGTAGGTAGGTAGGTAGGTAGATAGAGGGATAGAGAGAGAAATACAGTAGGTGGGTAGGTAGGGAGAGAGAGTAGGTAGGTAGGTAGGTAGCAGTGGTGGGTTTCAATTTTTTTAGAACCTCTTCTGTAGGTGTGGCCTGCTTTGTGGGAGTGGCTTGCCAGACATGTGACTGGGTGGGAGTCGCTTGCCAGCCATGTGATGGAGTGGCTTGGCAGTCATGTGACTGGGTGGGCGTGGCCAACTTGTAAAATGTGGTGAAGCTCACTTAACAATGCTCTTGCTTAGCAACCAAAAGGTTGGCTCAGGAACGCTGGCATTTGAAGCACGCAAGTCTTAAAGCTGTCAAGTTAAAAGACCCTTGCACCCCTAACCCTTTAGAAAAAAAACCCCAGGGATATTCAAACTTGACAGCTTTAAGACTTTAAGGTTTAGATAGGACTCTTAGAGGCGGGTAGGGCGAATGGTGAGCCAGCCAATCAGTGAGCAGCGGGCGGGGCAAGCGTGGTGCGGCCGGGCGGGGGGAGGGAGCTGGAACCAGTTCTAAATGGCACGGTACATTTGTGGAACCTCTTCTATAGATGAGGTTAGAACTGACAGGAACCCACCCCTGGGAGATAGGTAGGTGCATTTATCCATGTGCAGGAGAAGGAAATCACTGACAACCTAAGACTTGTTTCTGCTGGCACAGCACTTGTTCAATGTAATTCTCATCAATCACTCTAACTAAAAAGCTTTCCGAAAGGGGGAAAAAAGGTTTTTGCACTCTACAAACTTCCCCCAAATGGACTGTTTTTCGCAAAAACGGGTCTGTTTTTTTCAAATAAAAGGCATGAATAGCCTGGGGGGGGGGGCTTGCAGAGTGCTTCTGGGGGGATGGGGGCCCAAAAAAAGAGCAAAAAATGGCCCGTTTTTTGCGAAAAGGGGCCCATTTTTTTGTCAAAAAAATTGCATGCATAGCCTTATGGAGGCTTATAGAGTGCTGCTGGGCGCTGGGGGAGCAAACATCAGCCCATTTTTTGCTCATTTCTGCCCTTCCCAGCCCTCAGGAGCTCTCTGAAAGCCTCCATAAGGGTATGCACAGCCATTTTGGTGACGGGGTGGGGCTTCGGGAGGCACAAAATTGCTGTATTCGATGTATAAGACGCACCCAGATTTTCAGCCTCTTTTTGAGGAAAAAAGGTGCATCTTATACTCCAAAAAATACGGTAGGTGGGGAAAACTGGAAGCTTTCAGATTTGGGTTTTCCCAGATGTGCCAACATGGCTCTCTTGATAAATTGGAACCTTGAGCAATACTTCGCCTTGGACTCTGTTTTAATTTTGGATGCTATTTGGAACCCTGACAAGCCATATGCTCTGTCCCATATTTGGGTAGACCAGGTTGCCCTGATAAAAAAAAATCCACTTAAAAAGAATGGGTGTGCGGCAAATATCTCAGAAGTGGCCATTCCTAACTTTTTTGGCTGCAAATGCGATGCGCATTTGTAAGATTGGTATTTTCAGATTTGTAAGATTGGTATCAACTCTCAGAGGCAGTCCAGACAAGAGGTTCTATCTATGAGTACTAACATTATTGTAAAGTTACAGTAACAGAAACTTGTAAGTCTGAAAATACATCAGTCACCTCTTGCCATTACAAGGCCCAGGACACTAGGGAGGGCCCCTCGGAGACATTAGCCACGGTCCCATTCCTTCTGCAGGCTAAGCTGCCTCTTATCTGACCACTGTGTCTCTTCCTCCTATCTCTCAAAGGCATTCCTGAAGACCACTGCAGTGCCAAGCAGCGGCTTGTAGCAGTTCCGCTCTTCCATGTGCCCACTCTATGCATCACAATAAGAGGAATCCCTCCACTTACTTTGCACCTGGATTACCGCCTCCAAGGAGTGCACAGCATTAGGGCTAGGTTTCTGCTGCAAGATCTCTTCTGGAAGAGGCTCAAGCTGTGGAATAAAAAGAGGGTTATCTGTAAGTTTGGAGCAAAGGAGGCAAGAGAAGGGGCCATAATGATATCAGCAACTGAATTGTTTGCTAAGGTGCACTCGTTAATGTATGCATGCCGAAAGGCAACTGCCAGCAGGCCACAAAAAATAAATTTGAAGGAGGATCACCGCTTGGTACCAGAATATCATGGCTCTAAATCAGCCGGGATGTGTGTTTTTTTTCCAGTGAATAAACAAAATAATAGGATTTCCTTGTAGCTCTCTGTGAGTAACTAAGCTGGACTTACTTTCTTTTAAATAAAGAGGCGTGTTTAGAATGAGTTATACAAAACCTCTGGGAAAGATTGCCTGGACTGCAAGCAATTCAACCCACACCCACCTATTTATTTATATACGCACCCATGCAGACACATATAAAATATAATCAATAGGGAAAGGAGGAGAGGATAAGGGGGGGGATCTTCATTTGGGGGGGAAGCGTGACCTGCAGCTGTGTGAAGTTGGCAAAAACAAGGACAGAGTGATAAATGGGCATGGAGACGTAAGTTATAGATCTGCAGCCAGGCACCCTGGGCTATATCTTTGGCTGTCATGGTTGATTAAATGTATCAATGAAGGGACAGTTGGCTTGGTAAGGAGGTTGTAAAACTGAGAGGAGGAGAAAAGACTCCCGCCAATTTAAAAAGCAGCCATCATTGGAACTAATTTGGATTTGAGAAGTTATTAATATAGGCCGACGGCCAACGTTCTCGTCCCAGGAAAAGGTGTGCAAGGGAATGGTGCTCATTCAATTCCAGTCACTTTGGAATGGAAATGATTGTTCTCAGTCCATGTTGATCTTCATTCAAACCTGATGTTGGAAAGACTGTTGAGCATTCTTGAGGCATGACCCTTGCCAAGAGAAGAGTGGGGAGTTTGATAATTCTCTCGGACATCTGAAGCAGCTGTGGAGGTCCTGCATCAGTGCCCGGGTGAGGTAATGGTTGGGATGAGGGTGAAACAACCAAGACTCAATCCAGATCAAATATTCAATATGTTCCAAAAAGGAATATCTACTCTCTGAATTGTGGACGCAGAGCCCATATCCTCCTTGAGACCTTTGAGCCGAACTACTTGGAGTGCCCAGCTGTGAGGAGTCCTTTGAGTTTTTCCAGTAGCCACCTGATATTGGCTGGCAGAACCACTGGTTGCCACAGCTCATGACAACAGAAACTTAGCGATCATGATCAGGATTGCTAAGGTGGAGAGCTTTTCTAATCACCCTGCCTAACATTTGTAGAACTGAGAGGGACCAAATTTTCTTTTTCTCCCCAAGGAATCTTCTAAAAAACAAAAATAAATCACTGTTTCTGACACCTGCAAGGGGAGGATCTCCATGGTATCCCCTTTCCTCTCAGTGACTCTGTTCCAATAGCACTGGGGGAAATGTGGATGTGTCTGTGCATGGGCGGTGTTACAGAAAGGGGCTTCCTGTGTACATGTGCATCCAACTTCTGAACCAGGAACTCAGAGGTGGGTTGCCAATTTTTTTACCACCAGTTCAGGTGCACTCCTGCACACGTGATGCTTCTGCGCATGCACAGAAATGTCCGGGCAGATGGGTGGAGCCTCTCGCCACCGCTACTACAAGTTTGCCCAATCAGGTACGAATCGGCAGCAACCCACCTCTGCAGGAACTGATGGTATCATGAGTTATCATGAGACTAGTCTGCTGGTCTCTTTCCTGGCCTGGGGGATCCTTGGCACATATCCATCTTGTGTGCCCATTTCTGGACCAAAAGATCTTCTTGGCCATTCATGCCCTGGTCACTTCCTGGTGGGATTATGGAAATGTATTTTGCTTGGTCTCTTGAAGACCATCCAGAAATTACAACTGGTCCAGAGTCTGGTGGTGATTGCAGTTCTTGTCACTCCAGGGTTTGCCCAAATTACACCACTGCTGTGTGAACAAGCACTGGCTTCCATGTTATTTTCCCCTGAGTGCAATTCAAAAAGTTGATTATCTCCTTTAAAGTCCAAAATGGCACAGGATCAGATAATTTGTGAAACTACTTGTTTTCTGAGAGTGTCTACTCATTCTACCAAGTGAGACAGGCTGAGGCTGCACCAAATCAACTCACCTCGTTACCCAGCAGAGCAGACACACAAGCTTCCGAAGCATCACAAATGGCGGTCAAGTCATGGCCTCCTTCCAGGGCTAGAACGAGAGCCCCACCAGCCACATTCATCAACTGCCTGGTCATATAACCGAAACCTGCAGAGGAAACCAAAAGTAACCAGGGAATCAGACAAGAGTGCAAGCCCTTCCTGGCTGAGACTGAGGACATCCTTTCCCCTCCAAAAAATGAACAGAAGAGAAACCTTTTGTGAGTCATCTAACTCTGCTCTCACCAAATTTTCTGGCTTCCTGAAACCCTCTCCACGTCCTTTCTCCTGCTAGAGAAGGTGTTCTACATGTTTCAAGGAGGATTGTATTGTTTTCTTGTTTTGCATCTGTAAAGATCTGGTCTTTAAGCCAAGCCTATAACTGGGTATTACAAAAGAAAAGCCTGCACACCAGAGATGGCATTCAGCCAATTCTCTCTGGTAGCGGCGGCTGCAGGAGGCTCTGCCCACTCCAACATAACGTGCGAGCGCTGTGCGTGCGCAGAAGCGCACACTCACATTTGCGAACCGGTAGGGAAGGTAAGTGAATCCCACCGCTGCTGCACACACAACTCTGCACACACAACTCATCTTTGTCATAATTCCGTGATGGCAAACCTATAGCACGCAGAACCCTCTGTCACCAGCTGCTCTTCTGGTTTCCGGTACGCGCACGCACGCCAACTGATCTTAGTCTGTGCTGGAGCCCCGGAAACCCAAAGACCAGCTGGCTGGCGCATGCATGCACACGGGCCAGCTGGTCTTCAGGTTTCCGGGGCTCCGGCACACACCCGCGTTCCGGTTGGGCACTCGATGCTGAAAAGGTTTGCAATCCCTATCATAATTGGTTTCCTTTCACATGCTTCTAAAGAATCATGAAAGGAAACTTGAAGAAAACCATTATATGGTAAGATATCCTCTCTGACGCATTCCCTCTTAATGATCATTCAAGCTCTCAAAAGTATTGCCCTAGAGATTCTGCAGAGTCCTGAGGCAGCAGCTGGACAGATGTTCTCTGTGGGCAAAGAGCAAACTGCCCATTCTCACATCAGAATGTCCACCACTCTTAACTGATCAACTGCCACCTTGAGGGACCCTTACATTTGGCTGAGACTTTGTAACCCCCCAGCGGAGGAGGGTGACCATCGGCTGCATCAAAGCCTGCAGATACCAGCACCACATCCGGGGAGAACTCTTGGGCAATTGGCATCACCACCGTCCTGCAAAGGAGGAGGACATGAAATTAACATTCAGAAATTAAATTAAACCAGGATGGTTAGCATCAGCGACTCTCTGGACTCCTTGGATGCGTCAGGCTTTTATTCACAACATAAATCATTGCTTTGCTTAGGCACCGTGATGGGCCAGGATGGAGCATGATAAAGAAAAAAACAATTTTATACATGTAATTTTCCATTTATACCAGTTCCGCAATGTTGCTAGATCTCTTTTATTGTTTATTATTATTTTTTAATGCAATAATTCATTTCCACGATACGCTGAAGTATAAAAGTGAAAAGGACAAGAAGTTGTGCAACTAGGCAGAGTGTTATACTAAATAATTTAAAATATCATGGAAATCACTACATCTCCTGAGGCCCATGTTAACACTGAGGTTGAACAAATCTGGATTTGGCCCCTGCCTGAATGGAAGAGAGGCCATCTTGAGATAATTCCTGCCCTGTTGCCCCCCCCCCCCCATCCCAATTCATCCCACTTCTTTCAATGGGACATAAATTCAGTTAGTTTTTTAAAAATGGGACACCAAAGTATGACTCTTCCAACCACATGTGATGTTCAGCTACATACAGTTTTCCCTCAGGAAATTACTTTTTAACAATCCTTCATACCAGATACATTCTTGAGGGCTGAATCTGTCTTGGAGAAACAGTGTGTGCTCTGTGTGTGTGTGTGTGTGTGTGTGTGTGTGTGAGCCCCCCCCCTCCCTCCAGCATTTTTCCATTTTCCTCTTCAGCATTTTTTCCATTAATAAACATATAAACAATTTTGCTCAAGTGGAAGATAGCAATTTTAGCAGGAAATCCCACCCCAAACCTCTCTGGCAGATGAAAGGTATAAAACCTCCCCTTACCCCCACCCTTGACCGCATTAAGTTTTAAATCCAACCCCCCCCACCCCCCAAAAAAGAAACAAAGCTAAACAAACGAAAATAACTTTGGTGAGAAGGTAAACTGAACGCAACTCAGCATGGGAGGTGCCTGACCAATGGCCACCGGCCCCAACCTCCTGCAACCTCTAGTACCAAGCAAGAACTGTGTGTATAATTTCAGGCTCATCAACACACAATCGACGAAACTGCTACTTCCTCCCCACCTCCAAGAAAAGCAGAGATTTTTTTTTCTTGTTAAACAGCAGACTGTCGACCTATATCTCCCTTCCTTGGGCTACTATTCCAGGCCCTGTTAACCGGTCTGAGTTTGAAAGCAGGCCCGTGTGCTCTTCCCACAGAAAGCCATCATCCAGCCCGCCTTGTGAGACAATGGCAGTTTAAGGCGGCTTGGAACAGCTCCCAACCAAGTCAGGGAGGAAGCTGCCTTGGCTTGGAACTCCTCCCCTGATGCACCGCCTCATTCCCAGACCTTGTACGTGGAGAGAGCCCGACAGGCCTTCCATCTTGCCCCACTGGGACATAAAGAGAATCTCATCCGTCAGCTAGATCGCATTTGGCAAGCGGCTCAAAGAGGCACGGGGCCTGGGAGCTGCATTTCTGTGTGGAGCAAAAGTGGGGCTATGTGGGGCAGGGGAAAGAAACTATTTATAGAGCCCTTTTAAGTGCAATCAAAGCACATGTGCTGGGCAGCTGTGGGCGGGTGGCCTTTTGCCAGAGCCCAGGCTTGGCACAGTTAGGTCTTGCAATTCAAAAGGGAGACTCTGCCAAGGGCTGTTGGTCTCGCTCATCAGGCCGGAAAGGCTAGCTCTGACCATATGGCATTCCCAAGCTCTACTAACTCTTGGTTGGGTGGTTTTTTGGGGGGGGGGGTGTAAGAGTCTCACCAGAACACAGCTCCTCGGCGTGCTATAGAGTGGTGATGCAGCAGAGCAATTCAAAATGCCAAAGAGATGCCTCAGTATTTGCAGGAATGATTCTTTTAAGGCAGTGGTTCCCAACCGTTTTTTTGGCCATGCCCCACCTAAGCATCTCTAAAATCCTGATGCCTCCCCTGTGACGTATAATTCTTACTTTACTCGAAAAGTAAGCTCTACTGATGCAGAGGAAGCCTAAAAGGCCATTAGCGTGGTTTACACAAGGTTCAAAATGCCACCATTAAAAATCAAATTGGGAACCACTGTTTTAAAGCAAAGGTGGACCCCTGGTAAGCTCCAAGGTCTCAGGCAGCTCTCAGGTCATCTTTCTGTAGCCGCTTAGTTGCTTTGTCTGTCATAGCTACAACCTTAAGGCAGTTTCCAAAACTAAATTTGAGATGGAAACCCTAGAAGAGGTAAGGAAATAATATTTCTCTTGAACGGGATGTAACTCCGCATTGCTTTCCTACATTACTGGTGGCACCATACAATTGCTAATGGCACTTCGTACTCCAGACATGACCTCTAATTTGGCCTTAGGAAACTCAAATAAGAATGAGAAAGTCTGTAACCCTAACCTAACCCTAACATACAACAGAGCCCCTATCTCTTACCCCGGTCTTCTCAGCAACATGAGGATCATAACATTGACCTGCCTTACTGGATGGTTGCAGAAAAATTAGCAAAATAATGTCTGTAACAGGAAGGTGACTTGCATATTCAAAAAAAAATATATGCTATGAGTATATGGGAAGCTTAGCAACACAGGTCTCAGCAACCGGGACGATGATGGCACGAGGGAGGACTCTTAACATAGTGCCTCTGTCATTGACTTCACATCCTGGGGAGAAACTATATTATAACAGCTCTGGGTCACAAAGGAAGGAACTGAACTGGTTTGGTCTTTAACGTTTGGTAGGAGCAGCCAGGACTGTGGGCCAATGGAGTGGGGAGAGGAGATGGAGAAAGTGTGTCAGAGCTACCAGCGGAGGTGTGCGTGCAACTTCTGACAACCCAGGAAAGAAAGATTTACAGCCTGATCCTATGTTTAATCATGTTTATTTGGAAAAAATCCCACTGGACTTCATGAGCCTGACTTCCAAGTATAAACACTCTTAGGCTTCCTTCCCTGACTCTGAAGTTTTGCCCGCCCCGTTCCCTGCCTTCCTGTCCCATATGATGAAAACAATCAGCCAAGAAAAACAGGCATGCTTGCAGCCCTTTAGACAATGTTCCTACAGGCTACTAAAAGTAAACTTGTTCAAATAAATCATCCTGCCTACTTTGTTCCTCAGTTCTGATCTTTGGCGCTCGGGCAGCAAAGGGTTCACATCTTACATCAAACGATAAGCTCAGCTCCAGAATTAGCACAGGAGCTATTGCAAGGGAGGAACAAAGCACACTTAAATCTAGCCTTAAAGTGGGACCAAACCTGCCAGATGCTTTCCTTGAATCATCCTCAACATGATGCCAGATGAAACAAGTTGTCATCTCAGACATCTGGGGAGCACCAGCTTTGAGAAATCTATCCTAACTCAGCTTGCCTGTTCTTTTCTTCCTTCATTTCCCCTCCTCCCCCCCTTCAGCTAAAAGTAAATTGTTCCATTGCATCTAAAAAGTTATTCAGAGCAGCCTTTGCCAACGTAAGTCAACATGGCCCTATTGAAAGAATAGGCATTGTATCAAAGCTTGAAGCAGGAGGGCCTACCGGAAAGCTGCCAAATACTCTGGATCCCCCATGGGGGGTTCAAGGCCTCCTGTCCAAGCCACATTGACGGTGAAACCTTCTCCAGCCCCAGAGCCCACCTGAAAAAGAAAAACAGGGAGTAAGTCAGGGCCCCACTGTTGAGATGATCGCATCTCCAGATCAACTGAACAGCCTCACTGCAGCCATGTAGAGGATCCTAATGTCCAAGGCAATTAAACTAAAAATATCCCTATCTTAAATTTATTATATTGATAGCACCGGATAGATGACCTGCATTCAATAACAGGAAAATAGCAATTTGTGGATGCTTCCTTAACTCCACTGTTATGGTTTTGCTTCTGGTGATCTTATCGTAGTGAATGATCATGTGCACTAAACATTTATTTTTGGGTGTGTGGGTGGGAGGCATTCTTTGGAACACAAAGCATATTCACCATAAACTGGGAGGGAAGCCCGAGTACTACATTTTCCTATGATAAGAAATCAGATTTCACATCTTTAGCTATTCAGATACTTTTTTCCCAACAAAACCACAAATGTCTTAGAATTAAATGACCCCTTCTTTGGGAATTCTTCCTCTGAAATACAGCATTTATTTACTGCATTCCTTTAAAAAAAACCCTCAAAGCAAATATTCTCCATTTGCCCCATAAAAGGAAGCTCATAGGTTTTTCCAAGGAAAAGTGTTTTTCTATTATAAATTTAACTGGGCTACTTCCTGTACTGGATGAAACATCAGAATCAACTCCAAAATTCTCCCACAAATGTCATTTCAGGAAATAATTCCTAGGTAATGTTAATATAGATTTCCGCCCCGCCCCTGGAAAAAAAAAATCCAGTTAATGAGGGGGTGAAGGTTATATACAGAAGAATGTTCATTCTAAACTGGTGATTTTTAGAAGAGTAGAAGAACCCTTCTGCACTATTTCTGGAGTGCTGAATAGCCTTACTGTACATCAAACTTACATACGGTATCTTTTGGGAATCAATTCCCAAGTACTATTCTAATGCACAGTGTAGGCAACAGTAGTTTTCCAAATATTCATGTGCAGTGTTATGCTTAAATGTTCTTGTAAAAGAAAAATGTTCAGTTATTTTCATGTGCAGAAGTATACTGATCTTCCACTCTTTCTTTCCTGCAAAAGCAGAAGGTCCGATTTTATAAAATTCAGGGGAGGGTGGTGGCGGCTAGGTTTCCACTATACTTGTGTGGCATCCCATAAGTGTGGGAGACTGCTTGTAAGTGCTTATT